>NW_024040152.1:35109607-35137301 GCF_014851395.1 Micropterus salmoides
AGGCCATGAAGAGCTTTAAAAGTGATCAATAGAATTTTAAAGTCAGTTCTAAAACATACTGGGAGCCAGTGTAATGAAGCTAAAATAGGAGTAATGTGGTCATATTTCTTTGTTCTGGTTAAAAGCCTGGCAGCTGAGTTCTGGACAGTCTGGAGTCCATCAATAGATTTTTGGGTTAAACAGGTGAAAAGGCTGTTGCAATAATCCAGGCGTGATGAGATGAAGGCGTGTAAAATGGTCTCGGTGTCCTTAAAAGTTAACATAGATCGAATTTTAGCTATATTTCTAAGTTGATAAAACATGATTGAACAAGCTTTGTGGTGTGCTGTTCGAAATTTAAATTACTATCAAACCAAACACCAAGGTTCTTTGCCACAGGCTTAATGTGATTTACTAGGGAACCAGCAGATGGCAGTATTTGTTTTGCCATCTGCTGAGACCCGATCACCAGGATTTCTGTTTTGTCTGAGTTCAGCTGGAGGAAATTATTTGACATCCATTTTTTAACTTCACAAAGGCAGTTGTTAAGTGAACTCAGCATTCCAGGGTCTGTGGATCTGACGGGCAAGTACATTTGTGTCATCAGCATAAATATGAACAGAAATGCCATGTTTATGGATAATATGTCCAAGGGGAAGCAGATACAAGGAAAACAAAATGGGTCCTAAGACCGACCCCTGAGGCACACCATATTTAACTGGACAGAACGAGGAGACATAGTTGTTTACAGACACGCAAAACTTCCTTTTTGATGAACACAGCTGCATTTCATCCTATTTCATGAACAGCTGCACAAATCTGTCCAACACAACTGTCAGTGTCCGAGACCGACCTTAATCAAAGTTATTAGCAAGCATGTAAGGAGCCAAGCTAATAAGGAGAGCTAAGTTAATGTTAGATCACAGCTGGTTTTTCGAGGTATGCACAAAGCTGGAAGTCTATCGACTGTCATTCTCTAAAAAAAAAAAAAAAAAAAACACGCCCTCTCTCGCACGGCACAGTGGAGTTTGTGTTGGGGTTCCATGCGAGGTCAGCGATCACACTAAATGTGGCACTGAGAGATCACACTGGTCAAACGAACCGGACTTTGGGTGGGGCACGGTATAGATTGCCTAGTGTGAGTATGCCCTAAATAAGTAAAGGTTATTTGTACTAGTGATGGCAAGTTTGACTCTTTTGACAGACTCGAATCTTCAAATCTCGTTCAATAAAATGAACAAATCTTTTTTTTTGAGTCATTTCGTTCATTTGAACTAGGCTGGTTATTGTGGCGCTGCAGCCTTCTAGTGGGCGATTAAAAAACAGCGCCGTTCTCAAACACGGAAGACTGCCTGGCTTGCTTTATTTGACAAAGTATAATGCACAAATTCACCTCTTGATTACTGTATATCATCATTATATAAACCCCCCACAACCAAATTCAAACCATGTAAAAACCACAGAAATATGTTGTCTATATGTAATCACCACTACTTCGGCTAAATCCTTCCATTATCTTTCCCGAGTATACAACCAGTCCAGCCATATAAAGGCTTATGTATATAATTACTATCTTTATCTCTAAAGTGCTCATTCATACAGCAGCCTAACGTCCCTATCCATGAGTAAAATATTAATATCAGATTTGCAGTAAATATATTGAAGTAATAAGCTTGATACACTATATCAATAAACACACTCTTATTAAAATTCAACCAATTTAATAATAATCTGGATCAAGCCACCAAGTTCTTAAAGAACTCCAGAACAGAGAGAGGAACAAAGAAATATTAACACATTATATAAACGCAGCAGTTTGGCAGTTCTGGACGCAGAATGGGCCACATCAGGTCCTGATTCTGCAGACAGAGAAACACACATGAGCACATCGCTCTCAAACACTGCAGGTTGTTCACCAGTCAGGAGCTGTGAAACAACAGCACAGCTCTGTTGGTAAATAAAAAGGAAAAGTTACGCTGGGTTCTCTGGCGGACCTGGATCAGCTGTGTTTTAATGTTTTAATGACCGGGTCTGTTTGTTTTGGAGAGGAGACGACCTCGGAGGTAATTCGGCTCCAGGTAGAACCCTGTCAGGGCTCTGAAAGTGGACCCAGAACAACTCTCATCAGCTGTTGACACTAGCAGGACTTAAGTTACGGTGCGTCTGTGTTAAAACTATAACTTAGCACAACATCACTGCGCTGTAATAATGTTATGCTTTATAAAATTGTCACAAAATTATAAAAATAGCTATATAATGTCAGTCCAGTGACTGTTACCTGACAGCTGACCTGCCTCTCATTCTCCAGTGCTGGCAGTCACTCAGCCTGCCGAGTGAACAGAAGACTGAGGAGGATCCATGTGTAGGAGACCTTTGAAGGATCCACAGTAGGAGCTGTCACGTGACAAATGAACGACTCAAACCCAGAGACCGACAGTTGCTATGTAAATGTTCCGTACTTGTATAGCGCCTAAGTGCTCAAACGGAAACTAACATTCACACTCATTCATACACTGGTCGGAATAGCCGCCAGGAGCAATTCGGGGTTCAGTATCTTGCCCAAGGACACTTCGACATGCAACTAGGGGGAGCCAGGGATTGAACCGCCGACCTTCCGATTAACGGCCAACCCGCTCTACCTCCTGAGCCACAGCCGCCCCTATGAGAACTAATCAATTCTGTTTCCTGTGCTGACGGAGCCCACGCAGCTGCCATGTGACGAGTGAACGTAAGAGTCCAAGATCCTTCACGTATGCGTGAAAATGAACGAATTACTGACCCGTTCCTCCCGAGTCATACACACAATTAGGTCATATGAACGAAACATTCTTTGAAAGAAACAACACTAATTTGTACAGGACCTTTTCACAGATAAAAATCGCAAAGTGCTTCACAATAAAATGCGATACAATACAACAAAGTAAATGCCTAAGAAAATTCAAATACCAATGGAAAACCCCTCTTCTAACAAAGAGGAATTTTTGACAACCCCCACCTAAAGAGGTTTTAGCAAGTGCCAAATTAAAATCATCAGCACCAAAATAATAAGTGGACAAATAGCATTTCAAATCCTCTCTGGATGTGTTTAATATTAATTTAGCAAACAAATGTTGAGCAAGCAGAACATAAACTTAGATTCCAGCTGTTCGCTCTCCTCCCATCCAAAATAGGCCATTTATGTGATTCGTGTAGATCCAATGACTTTTTCAAAAGGAATTTTGCAACCACGATTTACTTCTGCGTAGACTCCAGCAGTGACTCAGTCCAGGGTCCGCATCCTTCAAAGGGCGTGGCCTTCGCACCCTACGAAGCCATACGGCCGCAAAATGCCGAACCCACGAGAAGAGTCCAGCTGCAGCCTGCAGAGAGACGTGACGGAAGTTGAACTTCCATATGGTTCGTCCCAGAAGCCACCGCGCACAAAACGTGTTGACGTTTATCTCGGCCACCTGGCCTACGCACAGCGCGAAGACGATAAAGGCTTTATTTTTGAGGTTGTAACTTGCGCCCAGCCGAGTTGCATTTAACTAATTCCACAATCCTATTCTTTAAACAACATAATGCGATTTTATGCATCTCGTTTTTTTTAACATTTGTGTAGGTGGCTTTTGGAGTGAGTTGAAATCCAATACTTACGTTTATAGGTAAAATCCGAATGGGCTCAACTCCACAGCTTACGCCGTAGTATACGCTGGGAAAATAACCGGCGTGTAATGAATCTTGGGATACCTTGGGCTGCGAAGGATCCAGCCGTTGGATCCTCCAAACGGAGGAAAAGAAGGCCGCATTTGAAGGAGCCTTCAGAATTGGACAGCCTAGTCGCACCGACTGTGACAAATACAACCTTTGAAGGATTGAGACACAGCTGTAGTTTTAAAGATGCTGTATGTTGTGCAGTTGTTTGTTTCCAGAGGTAGAGAGTTCAGAAAGTCTCTTAGAAATGTGCGTGAGTTAAACCAAAAGGCTTAAAGGACGAAGTGCTCTGTAGTTTTTAAAATGAGACACAGGTAAATATAGTTTTTAGGCTTCTCATACTGAATAAATGATCGCCCAGTATTGATAATGATTGGGTTTGTTTCTGTCCTAAAGCTCGTGCGTCAGGGATCGGTTCCAGAAAGCAGGTTAACTGAACTCTGACTAACCCTGAACTCCGAGCTCAAGAACCTGAGATGAGTTTTCAGTTTCAGAACAGCTGATCGGAGTCAGTTCAACTCTGAGTATGTTCACTTTGTCCATGAGTCAGAATATTTTCACATCTAACTCACTTTATTTCCACCCAACAAGAGCTGGTGACTGTTGGAACAGAGGAACAACTAACCAAGACGGTTTTATTTAGTTTCTGTGGAGTTTGAAGGAAGTGTGTTTTACGACGAGTTAACGAGGCGATTAGTTCAGTGAATTCAGGAAGTGCAAGGTTGCATTGATAATGAAAACACGTGTAAGAATATTTTCTTTGTGAGTTTATTTAGTTTATTTTTTTAGACTAAAAAAGCTCAGAGCTTCTTTAACGTAGCAAACTCACCGCTCGCACACATCTCTCAGCTGAAACTACGGGGGAGGCCTGAGCCGTATCAGACTATCAAGTGGTATTACAGGACAGGCCGTGACTAGCTGCAGCATGCTAACTTCAGTAGATATCTCTGCAACACACACAACTGTTACTACTTCACATTCTATTTTTCCCCCCCATGTATGTTTTATTTGAGCACATGGCATTTATACAAATACAACCGTACAGATCTGTTTATACAGCCAAATGGACGTACAGTAGATGGTCACAACATAAAGCTCCTTTTTTTTCTTCTTTAGTTGTAATGAACTTGTATAAATCAGGTTGGGACATTAACACATTAAATAGAATAAAAACAAAATACAGGAAAAAATTTTATGAAAATCGATCCCACCCTACCCCAACCACCCTATCGCTCGCTACTCAGCTGATGTCAGAGGGAAAATATTACTCTTGGGTCACGTGTTCAAGATAAAGAGTTAGAGGTGTCCACATCATGTGAGGAAGTTTGTCCATAAGAGTATATCTTATTCTTTCTAAGTGTAGTGTGCTTGGGGCGGCGGTGGGTCAGGAGGTAGAGCGGGTTGGCTGTTATTCGGAAGGTCGGCGGCTCAATCCCTGGCTCCCTGGTTGTGTGTCGAAGTGTCCTTGGGCAAGATACTGATCGCCGAATTGCCCCTGGCGGCTGTTCTGCCAGCGTATGAATGAGTGTGAATGAGTGGTCAAAAAGACTAGAAAGGCGCTATACAAGTACGGCGCATTTACTCTTACATTTGTGAGGTCACTAAGCCACATCTTTGTAGTGGGGACTTCTTTTCTTTTTCAATGTCTAAGAAGCAGTTTTCTTTGCAGAAATGAGGCTGTAGGATAGAAAACATTGCTGAGTATTACTATACTATTTCAAAGTATCGTCGTATTCTCCCAAGATAATAGCGTGTACTTCGGGTTTCAGCTCTAAATGCAGCATTCTAGATAGTAATCTGAAAATATTTGTCCAGTAGGTTTGGACATGAGGACATGGAGCAAAGTGCATTGTTAGAGCAACGATGGATGTTCTCCAAACCTTCCTTCCATTGGATGTCTGATATACCAATGCCCATTTCTTCTTCCCACTTACTTTTTATTGGAGTGGAAACAGCTGGGTTGATGGATTGTAGGATGTCATATATGCGAGATATACATTTTTCAGAGCAAGGTGAAAGCTCGAGATAACTATCAAGACTGGAGCCTCAAAGTCTCAAAATTATTTAGATGTTTTCTCACATAGACCAGTGTTTCCCACAGATGGACAGCGTAACTGTGGTGGGGGCAGTCGACTGTCACGGGTGTCGAATTTTGCATGCCTGCCGAGAATTGTATTAAAATGCATTAAAGTTCTGCTTTTAAATGCTATACTATTCTTTGTGGGGTTCATCAATAGTGATAAATGATCAGTATATATTTTATGAATGTTAAGAATCGTTAATATATTATTACACTTAGTAAAAGTACCATTTCTTGAGACTCAGCAAAAACATGTTACGTTAACCGCGTTCAAACAATGTGACCAGCGGTGTCCTAAAAGAACCTTAATAAGTGAATGCATAATTTGGCAAAACAGATGTTGTAGGCTACCTGCCGATATTTGCATCCACCTGTTTTCTCAGCATAAAAGAGCGTTACCTCCCACGCTGTGTATGCAATTCACAGCAGGCATTCAGAATTCGGCACAACACCTGCACTGCAAAACATCACTAGACCTTGTGGAAGCAAGGCCTGATCATTGTTCTAAGCTCACGCGGTGATACCAACCATTCAATTCATAGACGGGTCTGTTTTCCGTGTTTGCGAGAGAGAGAGAGCGAGCGAGAGGACGTGCCGAGCGAATATGCGCTGCGAAGTGCTGCAATCAAAAACGATTTCAAAATGGGTCTGCAAATTTACTTGGGCGGCTGTTAATCTACCTGGGCGTCCCGCCAAAGTAAAGCCTATGTGTGGGAAACACTGTAGTGTCTTACTTGCAAGAATCCAAAGAAGTTACTTCCTGGCAGTCTGTGTTTACTCTGTAATTTTCTTTGAATAGAGAGGAGTGGTATTTTGTATTCTGGATTCCTAAATATGTAAATTTCCCAAGAGAAAGGGGACATTCAATAGCCAGGACATGTTCTGTACTTCCATGGGCATTTGCACACTTTTGCCCCAGTTTATCCTGCATCCAGAGAAAGTTCAAAAGGAGTTAAGTTTATCAAATATTCGTTGAATAGTCATTTGTGGCTGAGTGATATAAAACAGAACATCGTCCGCATATAGTGATATCTTACGAATGTCATTTTCTGTAAAGTAACCCTGAATCAGGGGGTCTGTTCAGATACTCTTGGTGAGAGGTTCGATCGCAAGAGCAAAAATTAAAGGTGATAGGGGGCACCTATCCTTGTTCCTCTGTGCAGATTAAAATGGGGAGATGAGGATTCGTGCAGTTGGATTGGTATAAAGGAGTTTGACCACTGAGATGAATATTTTCCCAAAGTTGAACCTTTTTAAATTTTAAAACAGTCAAATGCCTTTTCTGCATATAGAGACAAAATGGCGAGTTCTTTGTTTGATCGATCAGTCGAGTATATAATAAGTCGTCGTCTAAGGTTAAAGAAGAGTTTCTATTTGGGATAATCCCAGTCTGATCTGGATTTATCAATTTATGTAAAAGGGGATTCAATCTGTTAGCAAGGACTTTGGAAAACAGCTTTCTGTCCTGGTTTAATTGAGAGATGGGGCGATCAGAGCCAATTTCTTCTGTGTCCTTACCCTTTTTATATAATACTGTAATAACTTCTTCAGTTAAAGTAGGGGCAGGACTCCAACGGCGTGGGTGAATATCTTATGTAGATTTTTTGTATAGCGCCACAGAAGGCCATTGGGACCTTATTATTTGTCAGTGAAGCTATGGCCCTTTTGATTTTTTTTAACGTTTTGATTCAGGGATGAGATCTCTGATGGCCGACGATACTTCCGTTATGCATCTCTCTATGCTGGCAGACATTGGATTTTATTGAGTTTACCCCCGCACTTAGCAATAGCAGCCAGCGCTGTCTTGTTCGAGGGCTTGCCGACACTTTTGTCATCAGTTTCTGTTGCCTCTCATTCGGGCGTGTCCGAATATATTACTAGTTACTTATCACTCCTTAAAAAAGTAATATTACTTTACTTATTACTGGGTGATAAAAGTAACTAGTTACGTTACTATATTACTTTCCAGTGTTTCCCACAAAATGACGGGGGGGGTTATTCTAACGTTGGACAGGTTTGTGGGGGGAGCGCACCGGTGCCAAGAGGTGCTGCACAAATATATGCTCCTCAATACAGCTTCTTAATGAAAAAATGATTTTAAATACACAGGCTAGTAAAAATTTGGAAAATCAATATGTGGTGGTCTGCGTTGATAATTATCGAAATTATTGGCTAATTATGGAGTAAGAGTAATTATTATATATTAAATGTATTGTTTTTGGTTTTACCGTTATGTAAGTTTCAGATACTCTTGAGACTACTGATAAGACTCTTCCAGGAGTAAACAGACTCACTTACTGTTGTGTTTCTGTAAGATATTGACAGGATAGACGACGAGCTATCTGAAGGTGCGTCTCACTCTTCTGTCGCTCACTAGCACCCCTCCATTTTATTTTGATCATGTTTTTTTAAATGTATTCAAAAATTTTGGCCAAATCTTACACACTGCACCAGAAGACCAGAAACTGTTAACTAAAACTGCCAAAACAGGTAAACAATGGAGGTCAGCTGCATTCACATAAATACACTGAACATTTAAAAAGTCATTCCTGCTGTAAAACAGGGACCGACATGATGGTGTGAGGGTGTCAGACAGTCTGGCCTCGGCCGTCTGGACGTCACAGCCCCTCGTCAGAGTCTGGAGGCTGAAACAGAAAGCAGAGTTCAAACAGTTCAGATGAGATGAAGAGAGGAAGACGAGCGGCTGATGAAGAGCAGCGGTCAGACTGTAGAAAGCTCTCAGGTCAGCCTGAGTTACCATGAAGTCCTGCTGCAGAGTCACAGCCTCACTGAGGTCACTCTGAGGAGGCTCAGCAGGAGTGGAGCTGTGATTCAGAGTTTGTCCTGAGGGGGGCGCCACAGGAAAGACCATGGGGCTCACTCTCTGAACTTCTCTGTCTTAAATAATATTAATAACAATAAACTTTATTCTTGTTGCACAATTCATGCTTGGATTTTTGTATTTTCATATATGTTGATTAAATATGTGTCTGACACGTGAAGAAAAACAGCTGTAGACACTAAATCAGACGCTACTCGATCCAGATCCTGAAGGTCCTGAGTCACAGATATTACACTGATCAGCTGAACTTATTGAACTACAGAAACCCTCTGGCTGGTGTTCCAGAGTGGAGCCTCTTAGGTCCAGATCAGACTCACAAACCAACAACACACACGTTTACTTTTGTGATCAGATTTAACATTAATCAACGACAATAATTCTGCTCTGACGTTTGTCATTTTAACATCTGGCTGTTTCCTCAGCTGCTCCGAGGATCAGCTGTGCTGTTGAACCCGGCGACGGCGCCGTGCCCATCAGGATCTGAGCCTGAGACTCTGCTGGATTACACAAACGGACTGACAAGAGCGATGATCAAGTAAGAGGCTTGTTGTCTGGGCAGAGAGCGGTTTATAACTGTGTTGTTGTAACCTGAGCTTTAATGTTGGGATTTCTTGCTTTGCTGAATAAATAACGGACCGCCGTCCTGTTTCCTGCTGTGTGCTTTGGTGCTCAGCGCTTTTCATCGTCGTATCGGTGCCATCGGTGTTCTCAACACTGTGTGTGAAGCGTTCCGAGGCTTCAGTGTTTAATATGAAGTGTTAAAAACATAAAATTTCTGGTGTGTCAGTGACTCACCTGCACTGTTGCATCTATCAGCTCTCTGCTGCTGCTTTCCTGCAAACCCGTCCTGTAAAGATGATGTAAAAATTAAATCTGAGATATTTACTCTGACTTTAATCAAAAATGTAATAACTTTTTTTTAAGTATAGTATGGTTTTACAATTGACCCTTCATTAAGCCCCGCCCTCCTTAGTTACTGTTGCTAAGTCCGACAAACTGTTGGCGCTTCCACTGTCTGCACTGCCCGGACAAATATTGTGAAATTTGTTGGAAAAAGTGATCTCAGAAAGAAGCAGAGTTTTGCATTGAAGTTTGTATTCAGGCTGTCAGACTGACGTGAAAAAGTAGCTGCTGTAACTATTACAAGCAGGAACAGCGTTCGACCAGATCTTAGAAAAATACAGCCAGAAAAAGTTTTTGCATTAGAGTCAATGGAGCGCAGCCACGAAAGTGTCGGACCTCAGTTAGAGTGAGGCCTATACTGGGCTGCGATTGGCCAGCTGTGTATTCGGGGCGTGGCTTGACGAAGGGCCAATTACAGAACAAACACTTAAAGACACTTAATAATGAGTTGAAGTAAAAGAAATTCTAAAATGTGTTTTTACACAAAGATTGCGATGGTTCTTGTAGGTGAACGTTACCTTCTGATGATGACGGATGCCGCTATGACGATGAGCACAGAGTGCAGAGTGAAGAGAACCAGACGAACAATCAGCAGAGGGTCAACTGATCCACTGTTGGATCCTGTGAATCAGATCAGACGGACAGGAAGCTGTAGGACATTAAAACAAAGTCTGAACTGATCAAACATCAGGAAGGCCCACTCTGTCCTCTGAATTCTGATGTGTAGTTTGAATCATCCGCCAGTGTAATTTGTAATATAATTGCAGATGTTCAAATGCCCACATTTTCAGAGCGTTGAGCTCCAGACTGTTCTGGCTGCACCAGGTCACCAGATGGTCGATCTCCCACCTGTCTGGATATTTCCAGCCGTCATCCTTTGTCACGGCAGCAGTCGCACCGCATGCCAGCTTGTTAATTAGACAGCTTATCAATGTCATCATCCATCTCAGTGTTTCATTGTTGACAAAGTCCAAAGACAATTTAGTAGACATCACTCAACCCTAATTTGAAAACCTTTATTTACTCTGCAAGTCATTTTTGAGTTTCTTTTGTTGATGTTGTGATACAGGTCTTAAATTTCATGCATAGTGGTCTTAAAGAGGTCTTAAAGGTGAAACCTGCAGAGAGAGTATTTGTGACTAACACCTCTTCCTCACGTACAGCGAACTCTTCATGGACGGAGCGTGAAGATATACCGCAGTGATTTTGCTGTGTGGGGAGGGGATGAGATTATTGTTTGGTGCTGCTGCTAAGGATTTCTCCCTCTGCAGATGAGTCATTTATTTTATTAGTTTAGTTATTTATTCTTAACCAACGTAATATTCTTAATTTTTAATCAGAAAGATGTGCTGCTGGTTCTCAACCTCTAAATTATTCTTCCGCGTTGACATACGTTGAAATACGTCACAGAAAACTGCAGTAGAATTTTGCGGTGAAGGTGAAGCAAGTGTGCGAAACGTCTTAACAAAATAGAAGTGGAAAGAGCAGCATATTTTTGAATCGTCATGAATACCCCGGTGTGTAACACTGTAGTTCCGGGCAGGAAACCTTTCTCAACAACGGCGTAATGCTTTTCAGCACCAAGACGACTCTTCAGGAAGCTATAAAAAGCAGCAGAGTATCTAATGTGAGCTCTTTGAAAGAAGAGTAAAGATCAGACTGGCTTTAACTCGTGAGCTAAAAGAGCTGAAAAGCCGAGCTGAGGCTGAGTAATCCGTCCCTCCAGGATCTCGCAGGCCTTTTCTGTGATTTTGCTGCAGCTTTTCTAAAAAAAAGTTGATGTCTTTTGGCGTTCTTTGTGATGAAATTGTGGGATTAAGTGAAAACTTATATTTTTATTTTTAGAATTGTAGTTGAATCATTAAATCGGTCCCTCCTGGACTTAGCGGCCTGACCCTGACCCTGCATATTTAAACCAGCTGATTCTGTCCTGCAGCTGAGCGGGATGCAGCAGCTCAGGGTCTCGCCTGACGTCCTCCGTGTGTTTCTGCCACTCTCCACTTCCCACACTGTTCTTCAGTAGATGATTTCCTTTATGTTAGACCACAACGCTGCACGTTCTGCTGAACAGCTTCCCTGCTTTGAAGATGCTCCGGATCCTGGTCTTCACGGTCCGGTTGAGACTTTGCTCATTTGTGATACGTCTTCTAAGCAAGGAAGTGAGTTTGCTGACGGGTGACATCGTTTAGCAGGAAACAATCACACTCAGATGACACAAAAACTCCATCTGACGTAACGTTGCTTTAAGTTAACAGTATATTTACATTTCACCAGATAAAAACTGGGCAAACAAACCTTCCTCCACCTTCAGGCTGTACGGCAGGGAGAGGCTGCTGCTGCTGGTCTTCAAACCACAGGTGTAGTTCCCAGAATCCTCTGTGGTCAGGGGACCGAGCTGGAGGGCGGGGCCAGGCTCTGAGAGGGCGTGGCCATCTCTGTACCAGGTGACCTCCAGTTGGTGGAAGGTACAGAGTGCAGTGCAGTACAGAGTGACGGTTTCACCTCTTCTCAGCTCTCCGTCTCCTCTGGAGCTCTTTATCTGCATCTGAACATCTGAATGAGTTTAAAATACATTTTTATTGTAAAAGTTCTTTACTCACATTCAGCACATCGGTGTGAGTGATGTGATGTTTAAGACGTGTGAGAGCTTGAAGTCATTTGAAGTCACTCACTGATGTCTTCAGTTAGTTTATTTGTAGAGCTGAATCAATTAGTTTGAAATAGTTTTGATAAAGGATTTATTATAATTTGTTTTTTAAGCACTTGAATGTGCAGATTTGCTGCGTTTCGTTGTCTTCTCTGACAGTAAACTGAACATCTTTGGGTTTTGTTTGCTGGTCGGACGAAACAAAAGATGATTAGACGTCAGTTTGAACCGTTTTTTTTACGATTTTCTGATATTATTGAGAAAATAACCAGCAGATTAATCAATAATGAAAATGATCGTCAGCCTTTTGTTTTGACAGCACTTTAACCATCTTAGTAGCAGTAGTTGCAGGGGCGACGTTAATCGGGAGGTCGGTGGTTCAATCCCTGGTGCTTTGAGTGAGTAGAAAGGTGCTATACAAATACGGAGCAGTTGTCAGAATTAGAATCAGAAACACCAATTATAGAAAGTTGGTCAGTAGGAAATATAAAGAAAGTATACAAATTAAAACTATAAATATGTAGAGTATTTTTCAGTATATGACAGAAGAGTAATGAGTGAATATTGATAATCAGTATTGGTGGAACGTTTTAAA
The DNA here is from genome assembly GCF_014851395.1 of Micropterus salmoides. Classification (NCBI taxonomy): domain Eukaryota; kingdom Metazoa; phylum Chordata; class Actinopteri; order Centrarchiformes; family Centrarchidae; genus Micropterus; species Micropterus salmoides. The sequence goes on from NW_024040152.1 coordinate 35,122,347, forward strand.
ACGTATTAAGAATATTACACATTACGTCGAGTATTGCACTACAAGGTCCTGTTAATGACCAAGAGTTTGAATGTTTAACGCTCTGAGGGAGGAGTTAAAGAGCTTGATGGCCATGAGCAGGAATGACTTCCTGCGGCGCTCTGTGGTGGATGTTGGAGGGACGAGTCAAGTCAGCACGTCATGGAGCGGGCGGGAGACACTGTCCAAGAAGACGCATAGCTTGAAGAGAGAGGAGGGTAGTAGCGATGTTGTTATTAATACTGGCCAACACGGTGGACCGACTGACCGTCACTGCCGTCGCAGAGCCGTGCCGCTAAAAACAGAAGCGATGTCACGATACCTGAAATTTAGAAGTCGATACAGATACCAGTCAAAATAAGACCAAAACAATAAATCCCATCTACTTTACTCCTTTAATAAAAACATTTGAACAAACAACAGCTGTGAAAGCTGTGAGAGGAAGTCCAGCACAGATGAGAGGTGGATCGATGTCAATATAGTCATAAATGAGCTTTGCACTGGGCATATTTAATTATTAAATTAATTACTTAGTTTCTTAACTTTTCTTTACCATCTCTCAGGTGTGAAATGTTTAAGGGTGGTCTCTAATACTGGCAGTTGTCTGAGATTTTATATGGAATAAAAATAACATTTATTGATGATTTGAAATGGATCATATGTCACCTTTCAGACGGTCCCTAAGTCCTCCTACAGGAACAGGCGCGTTGGACAGACGTTCAGTTATTAGAGCTGCAAACTGCATCGTTATCTTTGGTGATTTTTTTAGGTGATCAAACCTTGAAACGTCTGCCTGAATCCGCTCTCTGACTGGGAGAAATTGAGGCTTAGACACAGAGCTGTTGAAGGAAGCAGCCGTGAAACTAACTTCACTCCGGTTTCCATACAGAACTCTTTTCTATTGGACGAGTCGAGGTGCAGCTCTTCCACGTGTCCGTCACTACCTAGCAGAACGAGTACTGACACGTTTTCACAATTTTGGTAGCGAAAGTATCTGTTCTCGTGATAAGTTGTATCTGCTGCATACCTGTTGTAATTTTTAATGTTTCCTTTGAATTATTTCTAGTCTTTAGTTTTTATCTTGTTTATATTTTTGCTGTAAAGCAGGTCTGAACCAGCAGCGCTCGCCGCTCATTCCAGCCTCTGAGGTGAGAGGCGTTTAACCGACAGTAGATCCTGTGGTTTTTTTGCTCTGAGCAGCTTTTAGCTGTGATTGTTTGTAACTGTGTGAATATGAACAGGCTGTTTCTGACTCAGCGCTACATAAAGTTTGAACAGAATATAAATGATTATTAATATTCACTGCTGATGTTTTTTATCATGTGATGCTCTTACCAGAGACTGTGACGTTCACTCCTGGTTGTCCAGTAAAATGTGCTCTGCTGTCATTAGCAGCCATTCTGAAGCGAAGAGTTGCCTCGTCTTTCTTCCGTACATCTGTGATCTGTAAAGTGCAGTTTCCCTTCTTGTCTCCCACGTATTTGTAACGAGGGTTGTTGTTTCCTGAACTGCTGTCAAACACAGACGGGGTAGAGCCCTGACAAAGCTGATGGTTCCGGCACCAGACGACTCTGATGATCTCTGTAGAAACTTCTCTTCCATCCTGACCGACAGACCTCAGAGGTGTGAAGGTGCAGAGGAGGGTGACGGTCGATCCTGTCACAGCACAAACAGGAGCTGGATAGTTCACACTCTGACCCACAGCACCTGGAACAAAACAGCGTAGTGATGGCGGCTGAGTTAGAAGATGCAGAGAGAGACGGTTAAAGTGTCGTCCAGCACTGAAACAGAAAACAGAAGAACAGTTTCAGAGCTTCATGATCTTGTTTCTGGATTTGATCAGTTTGATGGGAAAAATATCAGTAAAGACGTGTAGCGTTTGAGAAAAATTAATGTAACAAAGTCCATGTCTTACCAGTCAGCATTAACAGGAAGCCCCAGGGAACCTTTTTGTCCCAAACTGCCATCCTTAGGTTTTTAATTGATTAAACTTTCTTCTTGTTCAAATGATCAAACTGCAGCAGAGCTGACAAAGACACCGACTGACTGTGAAACTCAGAGGCTTATATAAATGTCTCACTTCCCCTTTTTTTTCCCCTTTATTTTCTCTGGAAGTCTTTTAACCTGCTGTTACAAAATATCTACACTTTACTGTGTCACTATGTTCTTCTTTCAGATGTGTTAAGCAGACTCTTTTAATGTTGTTCAGAATTTTTCAAAGTAAAAGCTCAGTTCAACTCCAATACTGCATTACGGTAAACAAGCTTCTTGTGCTTTTATTTTGTAGGCAAAGCCACTAAAGAGGAAGTGATTATGTGAGTAACTGTTTTCCATGTTGACAGTCAGTGGCCAAGTGACAATAACATTAGGTTTTACTGAAGAATTATGTAATTATAACTGGTTGCAATTCATGACCCTCACCACTAGATGCCGCTAAATCTCACACACTGATCCTTTAAGATGTCTATGAAGATTCTCAGTCATCCAGGTCATAGTTATCCAACGAAGGTTAAAATTAAGGGCAACTGGACTTGGTAGAAGATACTGGAAGACGTTTCGTCCCTTATCCAAAGGACTTCTTCAGTTCTGACTGACTGGTAGGGAAACTCAGCTATTTAACCTCAGTGGGGTCGTTATCCCAGGTCATCGATACCGCTGGTTCGTTAGTGTTCCTTGTTGCTGTGACAACAGTTGTTACAGTCGTTAAGACTACCTGTGGCCAACGACCATCGTTGGTATCTTCACCTGAGGCCAATAGGTTACGTAACCTAACGACTGTCGTCAAAGCAACAAGGAACACTAACGAACCAGCGGTATCGATGACCTGGGATAACGACCCCACTGAGGTTAAATAGCTGAGTTTCCCTACCAGTCAGTCAGAACTGAAGAAGTCCTTTGGATAAGGGACGAAACGTCTTCCAGTAGCTTCTACCAAGTCCAGTTGCCCTTAATTTTAACCTTTGTTGGATCCTTTAAGATGCGTCAGAGCTTGAAGTCAATTAAAGTCACCCACTGATGTCTTCAGGTAGTTCATTTGTGGAGCTGAATAAATTAGTGGATAGACATAAAATTAAAGTGGACTAATTTGGAAAAACATTTATAAAAATAATTCATCAATTAATGGTTCTCCGATCAGGGTTTTTGGTTTCGACTGACCACACACACGCTGTCATATCGAAGTTGCCATGTAGGGCTGCATGATTTGGAGAAAGTCATATTGCGATTATTGTGGACAATATTGCGATTTGATAATAGAAGGATGTAAATGTAGAACAAATGAGTCTACTTGCTTGATTGTAAAGGAAAATGCACAAAATGCTGGAATGTTCAGTGGTCAAGTAATAACCTATTAACACTAATAATATGTAATTGTGAATTACACGGACATTTGAATATTTTTAAATATGTATTTGCACGATCACTGATACTGACTTAAACCTGCGTCCTCTCTAGCGGCCAGCAGGGGGCGACTTAAACCTGCGTCCTCTCTAGCGGCCAGCAGGGGGCGACTTAAACCTGCGTCCTCTCTAGCAGCCAGCAGGGGGCGCCTTAAACCTGCGTCCTCTCTAGCAGCCAGCAGGGGGCGCCTTAAACCTGCGTCCTCTCTAGCAGCCAGCAGGGGGCGACTTAAACCTGCGTCCTCTCTAGCAGCCAGCAGGGGGCGACTTAAACCTGCGTCCTCTCTAGCGGCCAGCAGGGGGCGCCTTAAACCTGCGTCCTCTCTAGCAGCCAGCAGGGGGCGACTTAAACCTGCGTCCTCTCTAGCGGCCAGCAGGGGGCGACTTAAACCTGCGTCCTCTCTAGCAGCCAGCAGGGGGCGACTTAAACCTGCGTCCTCTCCAGCAGCCAGCAGGGGGCGACTTAAACCTGCGTCCTCTCTAGCGGCCAGCAGGGGGCGCCTTAAACCTGCGTCCTCTCTAGCAGCCAGCAGGGGGCGACTTAAACCTGCGTCCTCTCTAGCAGCCAGCAGGGGGCGACTTAAACCTGCGTCCTCTCTAGCAGCCAGCAGGGGGCGCCTTAAACCTGCGTCCTCTCTAGCGGCCAGCAGGGGACGCAACGTGGATTCTGTTCCTCTCCTCTCTTCCTCCAGACTCTGGGACCTTGATTTCCAAAGGAAATGCAAAATTTACTTTCATCAGAGAACATAACTTTGGACCACTCAGCAGCAGTCCAGTCCTTTTTGTCTTTAGCCCAGGCGAGACGCTTCTGACGCTGTGTCTTGTGTAATGCGACAGCTTTCTGCTCCTGAGTGATGGAGAATGGTTAATTGTGGTTTAAAGACTTGACGCCGAACAGCGGATCACTTCACAAATCTGAGGCAGAACATTGAAAACGATTATGATAGAATCTTTTGTTAACATATATGCATGAATAAAAAAAGTAGAAGCTTTTTTTTTCAATCCTTTTCCTCAACAAAATAAAAATCTTTAAAAAAAAAGTCCTAATTTGTTCATGATTCAAGTGAATAAATTTTTTTATTAATTGAATATTTAACATTTGTGATATTGTTATTGAAAAACAAATCTTGTGATATTTATTGTTGTTTTTATTGTCCAGCCTTAATTTGACAATAACGCATCTTTACCTTTTAACTTTATTATAAGAGGCCGACAAGGAGAAAAAAATCACTGTCAAGGTAGAGAGAGAATGAAAAACAGAATCATACAGAGAGAGTGGCTTAAACCGCAAAACATATTAAAAACCCATATATAAAGTTCTTAAAGCATAATAAACCTTAAAACACATTAAAACATTATAAATAGTGTTTCTCAGATCATACATGGGAAGAGTAGCCAATAGGGTGGTTTAAACAAAAGTGGCTTAGAATTTATCCTGTAGATTAAAACATTAAGATAGTAAATATTACATAGTGGAAATTAAACAGTGGAACATAATATTCAGACACCAGCTGCATTCACATAAATACACTGAACATTTAAAAAGACATGATGGTGTGAGGGTGTCAGACAGTCTGGCCTCGGCCGTCTGGACGTCACAGCTGCTCCACAGAGTCTGGAGGCTGGAACAGAAAGCAGAGTTCAAACAGTTCAGATGAGATGAAGAGAGGAAGACGAGCGGCTGATGAAGAGCAGCGGTCAGACTGTAGAAAGCTCTCGGGTCAGCCTGAGTTACCATGAAGTCCTGCTGCAGAGTCACAGCCTCACTGAGGTCACTCTGAGGAGGCTCAGCAGGAGTGGAGCTGTGATTCAGAGTTTGTCCTGAGGGGGGCGCCACAGGAAAGACCATGGGGCTCACTCTCTGAACTTCTCTGTCTTAAATAATATTAATAACAAACTTTATTCTTGTTGCGCTGAACTTATTGAACTACAGAAACCCTCTGGCTGGTGTTCCAGAGTGGAGCCTCTTAGGTCCAGATCAGACTCACAAACCAACAACACACACGTTTACTTTTGTGATCAGATTTAACATTAATTAACGACGATAATTCTGCTCTGACGTTTGTCATTTTAACATCTGGCTGTTTCCTCAGCTGCTCCGAGGATCAGCTGTGCTGTTGAACCCGGCGACGGCGCCGTGCCCATCAGGATCTGAGCCTGAGACTCTGCTGGATTACACAAACGGACTGACAAGAGCGATGATCAAGTAAGAGGCTTGTTGTCTGGGCAGAGAGCGGTTTATAACTGTGTTGTTGTAACCTGAGCTTTAATGTTGGGATTTCTTGCTTTGCTGAATAAATAACGGACCGCCGTCCTGTTTCCTGCTGTGTGCTTTGGTGCTCAGCGCGTTTCATCGTCGTATCGGTGCCACGCTGCTGGACCTTTGCTGTTCTCAACACTGGACTTGATAAAGCTCAATTATTTGCTTCACACACAAAGTCCAGAAACACGGCAATCGAACGCACGTGTGGTTATTTGTAGTGATGGATGGACTAATTGAGATGATCCGATATGCAGATACCTACACTCACGAGGCCGATGTATAACGTACAGCAAAGAAGCGGAGTAGACAGTGAGCACCTCATTCTGCTACCTGTGCTTGTGGTGGGGGGTTGAGAAAACTGAAAACACAATCTGCATCTTAAATGACGAGTTCAGTAAACATGGTGATGCGTTTAGTTCAACTACGAAGCATTTGGCATTCACTGAATTCACTACAGCTCTGACTGTCTGCCTCTCTTTAGCAACAGCAGCTGAGGCTGATGGGTATTGTAGCATTTAGACCTGTCCACCAAACTAAATGTAAATCATTCAGACTGGTGGTCAGAACACGAAGCTGTGTGATCCAGGAGAGTCCTGAGTTTCTGTGTTCAGTAACTGTAAATAATTAATTTCATTTCACCAGATAAAAACTGAGCAAACAAACCTTCTTCCTTCACCTTCAGGCTGTACGGCAGGGAGAGGCTGCTGCTGCTGCTGGTCTTCAAACCACAGGTGTAGTTCCCAGAATCCTCTGTGGTTAGGTGACCAAGCTGGAGGGCGGGGCCAGACTCTGAGAGGGCGTGGCCATCTCTGTACCAGGTGACCTCCAGTTGGTGGAAGGTACAGAGTGCAGTGCAGTACAGAGTGACGGTTTCACCTCTTCTCAGCTCCGTCTCCTCTTCTCAGACTCTGAATGTGCTGCTTTTTGTGGTCTTCCACAACAGGAAACTGGATAACGTTGGTTTTTGTTTGTACGAAACAAAAGATGATTAGACGTCAGTTTGAACTCTGGTGAAGAGTTTTTCACTATTTTCTGACATTTTGTGGACAAAACAAGTCATGGAGAAAATAACCGGCAATAATGAAAATGATCGTCAGCATTTTGATTTGACGGCACTTTAACCACATATGCTTTATTTTATTAGCCGTCTTTAGGTTTTTAATGAGCTGATTAAACTTTCTTCTTGTTCAAATGATCAAACTGCAGCAGAGCTGACAAAGACACCGACTGACTGTGAAACTCAGAGGCTTATATAAATGTATACGTGGTCACTTACTCACTTCCCCTTTATTTTCTCTGTTACAAAATGTCTAAACTTTTCTTGTGGTGCTGGTTAGAAACCGTATCTGTGGTGTCAAACCTGAGACTGTATAAAACATGGATGCAGTCTCTGTGATGTCTGAAGAGGAGAGCCCGACCGAGACGGGATTTTTAAGTCCGGTACCATTTTAAAATCCGATAGCCGATATTCTTTTTTCCCCTTATTTTAAGAAACATATAACATAAACAAAGATTATCCCTTAACCTTTTTTCATGTTGAGACCTCACCAAGATACCACGACATAATGTTAGAAACTGTTACATACAATGTTAGAAACTTAGTTATTGTTAGAAACAGTACTTTGAAGAAAAGTACAACGAAATATATTAAAGTTTTGATAAATATTAGTCAAATGTAAAAAACTACACCGCCGATGCATTGGTAAAACGGCAGTAGAACGCATGTTGCAGACTGTGTATAAGACGGTGGCAGGTGAAAGTGCGACGCGTTTTCTGTCATCTGTCCTCCAACACCGAACGCACAGATGCCATAATAAAAATGAACAGCACACTAAGCCAAGAGGAGAAAAAATAAATGAAGACCCTCTGTTAGCCAACTTTCTGCAATAACTATGCTAGCTAACTACACCTGGCTAACTACAACTTAGTTAACTTAGCTCACTAAACTAGAAAGACAAACCGACCATCAGACACAGAGACATACCTGCTGTAAGTTCTAAGTAAATTACATGATAAATTGGTTAGCTAGCTCGCAACGATGTTTATCGGTTTGATGTTCGGACTTAAAGAGGTGTGAGGGCGTGGCAGTTTTTTAACGAGGCAAGCTTGGAGAATGACGTGTGGCTTATGGAATTACTATAGTCATACGTTAAAACCCCGTTTTAACAACTAAGCAACTTTGAGCACAAAAGCTATTTGTCAAAAAATATTTGGCGAACTATATGGGTAATCAACACTGTGAGGAAATGACTCTGAAAAATATGGAATATCATAGAAATGTCAAAATACACTGGAGGGGGGCTTTAATGAAGCGAAACTGCCAAAGAAGGTGATGAAGATAAAGTTCAGGGCTAGGCCAGTTGAAAACCCAAAACTTGTCTCCACCATTTATTAAACGTCTTTGTAAAAATAGGCAGAGTCCAAAAAAACTTTCTGGCTCTCAAACATCGTATTTTATAGTCCCCTGTTGTAGGCGGGACTTCTGCATGGTATACACTTCATTCAATATGGCCGCTCCCTTAGGGGTGGCTGTCTGGGTGGGGCCCCCGTACACTTTATACAATTAGGAGGTTACCCACAGTGCAGTTTCCAGGACTTTCCAGCTGCAACTGGCTCAAACTCTGCAATGTTTGCTCTTTCGCTGACACTTTCTTACACTCATGCCGAGACCGAAACAGCCTACGCTCGTGCTGACACTACCTACTGCACCCTCCTGCACCGGGACTCTTATCTACTTCAAAAGACACTCAGGAATGTGAGCTTATTATAAGAAGTTCACAAGGAGAAAAGATCTTAGAGAGAGAAAGACAAAAACCATCATACAGAGTGTGTCTTAAACCTTAATATTAAAGCCCAATATAGAAAGTGTTTCCTAAAACATACAAAAACCTTAAAACATATTAAAACTTCTCAAGTAAAGGTTGTGATCTAATGCTCGTCCTGTCAGTAAACTGTGACCCAGGCGTACGCACACAAAGAGGAGAAAAGAGAAACGGCGCCTCACGCGGCAGAAGGATGAACCTGTTTGAAATGAAGAGGCCGACTGCTGTGTGAAATAAATCCAGATATTCCCTCTGAGTATTCCAGGCTTAAAGCCTTTCTGAATAAACAAACAGCCGTTTGACTGATTTTCCCTGAAGTGGCCAAAGAAACAAACAATTTAAGATCATTTGCAGCAAAAAGATCCAGATTCAGGATCATAAACACAAACAGATTCTGTTTCTGCACAAGAGCCTCAAATATGTTTAATCAGGAATCAGATTAATTAATACTTTATTTATTCTCACAAATAAGGTGAACAGGAGACAAATTACATTTAAACTGATGCGTTTCCAGTGAGTTAGTCGACCAAATACGAGAGTTTCATATACTGTTCTCACATGTTGGTCGCCTTATGGAGCCAAACGCTGAGCGCCAGCATGTGGATGTGACGCGCTGCCTGTAAAAACATGTTATGGAAATAAAACACTAAAATTCAAATCAGCTTTATTGGCATGAATGTATAGCAACAATATTGCCAAAGCTATATATAAAGTACAAAAGGACAATTAATTTCATACGCTATTTTATGTCATTTCCAACACGTCAGCAGCCTCGTTCAGCGAGCCGACTGTGTAAATAAATAAATGTTCAAACACAAGTGGAATGCGTTTGTTTTCAAACGGGGGGATCCAGATCAGTACCTGGGTCGTCCCGTCTGTGTGGCCCCCTCCAGCCAGCGACGTCACTGCTCAGAGGGAGGCCCCTTCATGCAGATCTGTTATAAAGGGGCGGAGCTCCAGGGCCCCCTTTCCTCCGGGGCACAAGCGTTGCGTGAAAGTGCATTTTTTACCCACCAAACAGCTTCAGCTTCACCAAAAGGAACGTCAGAGTCACTGAGTTAAATTTAATTTTGTCAGAATTTGCCTCCTTTTCTTCCTGCAGTCAGGACAGATTAATATTAATGAGCTTCACTGAGCGTTTACAGGCAGCTGTGGGCGTTGGATTGTAGGCACAGTTTTATAAATGAGACCCCTGGTGTGGGAACATTTTTAAAAATAAACGCAGGTCTCCATTAAAAGCCTGGTCTTTGAAGCGCTCGTTAAGCCCCAATGTGTCCGTTTCTTGATTATTTATCTTGCTTTAGTCTGTAAGGGTCGCTCTCTGTCTGCTAACTTCTCTCATCCTGCGCCGTGTTGTTTTCGTTACGTTGCTGCCGTCTCTAGATCTTCTTAGATAGATATTATTGGATAATTTTTATACAAGTTATTCTGTTTGAAATAAATAAACTGTTTCACAGCAGCCTATTTCAGTTTTGTGCAAAGGAATTAAAGGCCTGTCCCAAATACAGGCCGGGTCACAATTCAGGGATTTTAGCAAATAAAAGCGCGGGCTGTTATTCAAAGTTTTACGTACGTATATGTATTTTATGAAATTAATCACTTTTTTTATTGCCTGAGTTTGAAGGAGTTGTAATCTCACATAAAAACGATCCACTGCTCCCGAGCCTCTTACCTTCTGATTCTGTACGAACACACAGCAACAGTCCGCTAAAACCAAAAAACAGCAGCTCCTGTGTACCGGTAATTGTCAAAGTGTTGATTTAGCCTGAAGACGTGATGGAGAAATGATCTGATTCTGAGAACGTTTGTCAAGGAAATCGTATATTTCCTGGTGCAGAATTGAAGAAATAACTGGATTAAAACAAACGGTTGTCTTCTGGTATTTATTAAAGGAGAAACAACAGAGAAGCACAAACATCAGCTGGCTCAGAGCAGTATCAGACATCTGGCCCCGAGCAAACCCTCACCTTGAAAACTCCACGTAGAGGCGTAACAATTTCATACACACATTAATCCTGACATGTCCTAGTGGACGTTGTAATGCCAGAGAAGGCAAGTACACAATAGTAGATAAATAATTATCAGCAGGTCCACAGTCTCCACCTTCTGTAACTAACGTGAGCCACATAACAATCAGTTGTAAAGTGTGGCAACAAAATAATTTGTAATATTTTGTTCTCATCCAATACATTTAGCTGCGCTCACATAGCTGAGCTAAAGATACCTTACAGTTATTGAAAAGCCGCAGGGAGCTAACGTTGATGTGTGACGTCGGCTAAATGCAGTCATATAACGAGCAGGCTGAGAAAATACATACAAGCACATCCCTGGTTGCAATCTAAAAACCACACAGCTAGGGGCCGCTGAAAACTACAGAACACCTCTCTAAGATGGTCAATATTACAAAGGTAAACATATATTCTGACACCATTTTGACGTCTTGTAAATCTACAGAAAGATTCCTGCTGTAAAACAGGGACCGACATGATGGTGTGAGGGTGTCAGACAGTCTGGCCTCGGCCGTCTGGACGTCACAGCTGCTCATCAGAGTCTGGAGGCTGGAACAGAAAGCAGAGTTCAAACAGTCCAGATGAGATGTCACTCTTATGCCGCTTTCAGACCAACTGTGAATTTTCTCCTTGCAACGCTTTTGTCGCGTGAGTACATTCGCTGCAAATGTTCTCACACAACGCGAGAAGGTGAATAAACACAACTCGCAATTACTCCAGCTGTATGAACCCAAAGTAAACATGTTGCTGTGATTAAGTTGCAATAAACGGATCAAACTGATGCTGAAATAACTATTTGTTAAACATATGAATTCATGCTTTGTCAGGTCTGTCAGCAGGACAGCAGCTTCTAAAATGTTTGTTTTCTGAATGGAGTTCGGTTGGATCAGGGCTATGCTATGCTAACCTGTTCACAGTAAAGTACAACAACAGCTGGGACAAAGTTACAGTCACATGTTTTCTGAACTCACCAGGTAGTTCAACCTCCTCACTTTCTAAGTAATGTCCTGTTTTGTCCGGTTTTTTATATAAATATGAAGTCGTAGTCTGACTAGCTAACGACGCTAACAACAACACTGGAGCCGGATGTGCACAGAAGCTGCTGAGAAGCTCCAGTGAAGATAAATCAACGTTGAAATCCCAAAAACTAAAGTAAAAAGCTGATTTAATAAAAGCAGTTAACTCCGATCTCCTCCTGCGGGTAAACAGTGTAGTTGTCAGAGCAGAATCCTACAGTTGTTTATTTGTCCAATGGTTGCAGCGCTGCTCCCTGCTCCTGTCCCCCAAGTTTGGCAGCTCTCAGCTGGCCTGCAGATTTTCAATCCCCCGCTCTGCCTGGTCCTGTCCAAACGCTCTGAAGCCGTCGGTGACGTTCGGACAATCTCAACACTGATAGGCTATCGCGACTCAGCGTCATGCGACTTCTTCGCTTGAGTTGAAAATATTCTACTCGGGCAAATTCCTTCGTGTTGCCTTTATGTCGCCTGCCCCGCCCCCGTCGCTTCGCTCCGCCCGACAGGAAATCGCAGCTCTACGCGTCTTTGCATGGACTTTGTATAATATACTCACCGTCCCGAACGCTCGCTTCACTTTTAGTCTGAAAGCACCATCAGGAGGCTCAGCAGGAGTGGAGCTGTGATTCAGAGTTTGTCCCGAAGGGGTCGCCACAGGAAAGATGAAAGGGCTCACACTCTGAGCTAACTGGCTCAGGGGATTTCTAGCTATGCTTTTATGTTTTAGCTATGGAGTGATACGTCTTGTCTCTAAATGATCTTTGTTGGGAGTTGCACATGCTCAGTTCCTAGTTAAGGACTACTAGCCAATCAGAAGCAGAGAAGGGCTGGTCGGCGAGAAGCCGGTAAACAGCTCGGGTTCAGCCGGTAAACAGCTCGGGTTCAGCCGGTAAACAGCTCGGGTTCAGCCGTACTGGAGCGAGAGTTTCAGAGCGGTGAGTTATTAATCTGTATCCATAAAGTTTTAACTGAGCTCTGTCTCTACATCACAGGAACAACTTTATGTCCACTGACTGCCTGGAGGGTAGCTAGTGTTTGGAAGGGAGAGGAGAGCTGTGTGCTGCAGCTCAGTTTTTCCACCGGTGTTTCTGAGGGCGTGTCGGAGTAGTCGCTCGGCGAGCATCATGACATGGATTTTCATTGTGACATCACAAGAAAGGGATGTATAAGCCGGACTAAAAACGAGATGTTTTCAGTTCAGAGCAGAGTTTTCTGTGGGAGATGGGAACTTCCTTTGGGCTGGACTTTGGGCTTTTTCACTTTGCAAACCAGTTACATGCACAAAAAAGGTTTATAATTCAATAAAGGAGAGGAAGAAGGCCTAAAAACATAATACCACCTCTTTAAATAATACAATATACTTTATTTCTGTAGCAGGATTCATGCTTAGATTGTTATATTTTCATATTCTTGCAGCTTTTTAAATGTGTTTTCGTCACGTCAGAGTGCATGGCTTGTAACTAGTGTTGTAGTACTCAAGGACGGTGTTGGTCTTGAGACCAGTCTTAAGACCACATATTGATGGTCTTGGTCTTGTCTCGGACTCGACCGCATTTGTACTCTGTCTTCTCTCGGTCTCGGACATTGAGGGCTCTGGATTTTCTCAGCCCCTAAAAGTCTTGGTCTTGTCTCGGTCTCCATAAACTCTGGTCTTGGTCTTGACTTGGTCTCGGTCTGGGTGGTCTTGACTAAACCAGTACTTGTAACTCCTGCTGTGTCTTGTGGACGCAGATGTTCATGTAAGTCACCAATCAGCAGTTCATCAGCTGTTTTTATAACTCACCTACACCGTCACGTCTTTCAGCTCTCTGCTGCAGCTGCTTTGCTGCAAACGCTTCCTGTAAAGATGTAAAAAATAAAGTCACTGACTAAAATCTGAAATTTAAAGATTTCTGTCTCCTCTGCCTATGATACAACGCTGTTGTTTCTGCTTTATGCAAGATTTGATTGGTTTTAATGAAATTAGGTCTTTATCTATAAACAGAACTGATGTTATTCCTTCGAATGAATGCAAGACTTTGGCAGCATCATGAAACCAAAAATTATGAAAAACAAATTTATCCCATCTAGAAATGTTGTACTGAGTGCTGAATACAGGCAGCAGCAGAAACCAGACTGACGTGGACTTGGTTCTTGTAGGTGAACGTTACCTTTTGATGATGATGGATGCCGCTATGACGATGAGCACAGAGTGCAGAGTGAAGAGAACCAGACGAGCAATCAGCAGAGGGTCAACTGATCCTGTGAATCAGATTGGACGGACAGGACGCTGTTAGACCTTAGACATTAAAACAAAGTCTGACTGCCTGCTTCTCTATTATATTATGGGTATTATAGTTTTTAGACCTGTAGACAAAACGGTAGTTAGGTACTGTAAATGAGCCACCTGCTGGTGTCGGCGTGCGCATAAGCACCGATGGCGTGACCTGGGAGGCAGGGGACTGACCCATGTGTAAGAGTTGGAGAACTGGATGGGTGGCCCAGCAGCTGTACAGAAGTAGACAGGGTCACGACAGCGACCGCATCAGCTGCGCACAGAGCAGGGCCAGTGCAAGCGGTGGCCGCTCCCCCCCCACCGTCCCGTGGGATAGGGCGCATTGCACACTCACAAGGGAAAATCACTCAGCCAAAACACTCAGTACTGAGTGAGTCAGCGAGAAACAGACATCCCACAGATAGAAACGGACGACAGACCATGGGGACAACCAGGGAGCCACTGTGCAGATGTCGTCCACCGTCATCCCACCGTGCAACGCCAAAGAGGATGAGATCCTTCTCGTGGAGTGAGCCCTGATGCCGTCCGGAGGGGACTCACCGGCTGAAATATAGGCCTGTGAAATAGCCTCGCACAGCCAGTGAGACAGGGAAAGTCCCTTGGACTACTCCCTGTAGTGCATAAACAGGCGCTGTGAATGGCGCCAGGCGGCCGTGCGCCAAGTAACAGGACAGTGCACGCACTGGGCAGAGGAGGTGGGACGTAGAGTAATCCTCAGACCCATGGTGGGGAGGAAAGAAGACGCGAGAGGGTAATCAACCGGGACTGAAAGGAGCTGGTGAAGCTCTATGGCATGAATGCAGGATTGGGGCACAGGACAGCCGAGCTGCAGTCATCCTGAATCCTGAGACATGACGGAGCCATAGAGAGGGCAGCCAGATCACTGACCTCTTGGCCGATGTCAGAGCCACAAGTAAGGCGATCTTGGCCTAAAGAAACTTCAGGTCCGCTGTCTCTAAAGGCTCAAAAGGGGCTTGGGTTTGCGTGTAAGACAACAGGCCGTGTCACCGGCTTGTGCCTCCACACCCCTTTCAGGAAACAGGGGGTGAGCGAACACTGTCCGTCACCAAAACCCTGTGACAGGACGAGATGGCGGCAGAGTGGGTTTAACCGTGCTGAACGCCAGACCCCTGTCCACGAGCAGCTGGAGGAACAAA
>NW_024040152.1:35137801-35156801 GCF_014851395.1 Micropterus salmoides
TGGATAAGAAGTTTTCCATTATGTTTCAACTTCAATCTCACCGTATTTTTTCAAAAGTTAGACATGCATTTTGACACACAATTGTATTTCTTAAAAAAATAATACAAGAATAACATATGTAATTGCTGCATCTTTCATTATTGCTTGATTTCATACAGTAGTCTTGATACAGTGCTGGCTGCGTCTGTCGTGTTCCTGTTCACCATCTATCTGTCGCGTTTCTGCTCACCCAGTTTCTGCCGTGCTTTAGTTCATCATCTATCTGTCATGTTTCTCTAATCATCTATCTGTCGTGTTCCTATACACCCAGTTTCTGATGTGTTTTAGTTCATCATCTATCTGTCGTGTTTTCTCTAATCATCTATCTGTCGTGTTCCTATACACCCAGTTTCTGTCGTGTTTTCGTTCAGCAAGTTCACTCAAAGTTCACACAGGCTATAATATATATATATTGGGGCGGCTGTGGCTCAGGATGTAGAGCGGGTTGGCCGTTAATCGGAAGGTCGGCGGCTCCCCCTGGTTGCGTGTCGAAGTGTCCTTGGGCAAGATACTGAACCCCAATTTGCCCCTGGCGGCTGTTCCGCCAGTGTATGAGTGAGTGTGAATGTTAGTTTCCGTTTGAGCACTTAGGCTCAGTGTATGAATGTGTGTGACTGGTGAATGCAGATGTAGTGTAAAAGCGCTTTGAGTGGTCGAAAAGACTAGAAAGGCGCTATACAAGTACGGAGCATTTACATTTACATTTATAATAATCAGAGGTTGAAAGCTGATAATCAAACAAACCCTTAATCAGTAATTAAACATGTAGTCTTAATATCAGTAGATTAAAACATCCATAGTTACAGCGTCAGCAGTTTTAGACCTCTGTAGTCCCTCCTGTAGTCATAATCAGTAGATAACAGTAGAACAAAGCGTGCATAGTCACAGCGTCTGCAGTCAATACTCCTACTCAAGGATCTAACCACAGTGAGCTTGTTCCTGTATTCATGACTACAATACAGCACTTTTAAGTAATCTAGGTAAAAAGAATAAAAGTGAGTAAGGATAATTAATAAAATGATTAAGAATGATAAATTTATACACAGAGGTTGTTGAGCAAACGCCCCCAGGCTGCCGTGCAACGCCAGCCAAACCAGCAACGAGGCAAAATCAACAAGCCCAGCTGCATGTCACGTCAAGGGCCGAAAATTCCAGGCACAAGCCTAGAATAAACCGGAGCACAGCCCTGCCCCGCACCCACACTGCATATCCCGAAAACTAACTTATACCTCAGTCTCCAGAGGAGTCCGACAACCGTCCCACAGAGAAATGGGGAAGCATGGATCTGAGGCCAACGAAGCAAAACCTCCAAGCCAACGAGGACATGCCTCCCCCGGACTCCAATGCACAAATTAATTAATGCCCAGCAGCTCCCCAGAGACCCTGCATAGTGCAGATAGCAGGATCCTGTGAATGGCTGTGTCAAAGGCAGCTGATAGGTCAAGCAGGATAAGAACCGAGGACTGGGCTGCAGCTTTAGCTGACCTTAGGGCTTCTGTTACAGACAGAAGAGCTGTTTCAGAGTGGCCACTCTTCAAACCAGACCGATATGGATCATTTCCCGAGGGAGATGGAGAGAGACGTGTATAAGGACTGCTACATGGTAGGTTTTCTTGTGCCGTGCTCACAGAGTGGGAGCTGACCAGAGCGGGAATAGAACAGTTGATTCTGGGTGATTTAGAGAATTGGTTAGTTATAGCCGCCACTTTGCCTGTGAAGAAGGCGGCAAAGGTATCAGCAGACAGGTTTGGGGGTGGTGGAGGCGGAGGAGGATTTAGTAGTGATTTAAAAGTGGAAAATAATGTCTGTGAGTCAGTGGCACTGCTAATTCTGTCATTATAGAACGCAGTTTTGGCAGCACTGATGCTTGTTGAAAAGGCGGATAGGAGCATTTGGTAGCCCTTAAGGTCGGCAGGGTCTTTGGCAGTGCACAGCTTACAGATGGTATCAGTTAGCCACGGGTGGGACTGCTTCAGGTGAGCAGGCTTGGTGGAGAGAGGACACAGGCTATCCAGGCATGAGCTCAGTGTAGAGTTCAATTTCAAGTTTAAAAACAAACCTAGTTGACCAAAGTGCGTTCTAGGTTCAGTATACACAACAAATATACACGACAAAAACAGTAGAAAAGGTCAATTTCTACTCATTATAGACAAGATGGCAGCCTCTGGATTACACTCCGCAGTGCTTTTTGTTTTTTTGTTTATTAATTCTGTTTTCTGCCGTCCCTCTGTTAAGGTAACTTTCTCTGGTAACTTTTACCAGAGAAGAGCTCTTAAACATCGGACTTTCACCTGCTAACACCATTACACCGCTCCTGATTGAACCTGGAACTTTCCCAGAGTAACAACATTAAAGGACGCTCTGTTCCCCGTGCAGCCTTGGGACTCTCTGATCACTGTCCAACGAGTCAAAGCTGGAGTTACAGGCCTGCTTTGACTGCACTGACTGGAGTGTTTTTGAGGCTGCAGCCACTGACCTGGACGAACTAACTGACACTGGGACATCAGTTTTTGTGAGGATGTGTGTGCCGACTGAAACCTTCCGCACATACGACAAACAAAAACCCTGCACAGAGTCCTGTACAACCAGGCCAGGAACACTCTGACTAAAGAGGTCAAAGCTGCAAAGAGATGCTACGCTGCAAAAGCACAAGTTTGCAGCCAGCAACCCTGCGTCCGTGTGGAGAAGCCTACGGAGACTCACCAACTACAAGAGACCATCCCCCAACACTGCTGGTACTCAAAGACTGGCAGACGAGCTGAATGGTTTCTACTGTAGGTTTGAAAAGCCCAGAGTCACACCTCTCCCCCACTCCAACGCCATCTTTAAACAGTCACCTTCCCCCTCTGACCAAGATCTGTGAAGAGGACGTGAGCCACCTCTTCCAAAGGCAGAAGATCAGGAAGGCTCCTGGACTTGACGGTGTCTCACCATCGTGCCTGAAAATCTGTGCAGACCAGCTGGCCCCCATCTTCACTCAGATCTCCAAAGTGTCTGTCAGCTGCTTTTCAAATGAAAGAATAAATCAACTGTTCAATCCGCCTGCTATTTTCCAGCCAAGTGTGAGCTTGCTGCTTGAACCCTTTAGATGAGAAACATCGACTCTTAGACTGAAATCTATGGCTGATTGATACGAAACAGTTACAGCAGCAGCAGAGTGTCTCTGGAACGTGGCTGGTTTTGGATCAGAGGAGCCTCGTGGTTCTGGGGCTGTCAAATGTGCATTTGACAATAAAGTATCTTTACCTTTAACTTTATTATAAGAGGCTGACAAGGAGAAAAAAGATCATTGTCATTGTAGCGAGAGAAAGACAAAAATCATCATCCATCTTAAACCGTAAAACATATTAAAACCCAAATATATACGGTATGTATAGTGTTTCTTAAAGCAGACATAAAAGAAGTAGCCAATAGAGAGGCTTGAACAAAAGTGGCAATAAATGAATGCACTATAGTAACTTTATACTGTGGCCTAAAGCATTTTGAAGGAGTTGTAATCTCACATAAAAATGATCCACTTGTGCTCCCGAGCCTCTTACCTTCTGATTCTGTACCGAACACACAGCAACAGTCCGCTAAAACCAAAAAAACAAGCAGCTCCCAGCACAACACAGACTCCAACACAAACCCCACATACAGATAGAAAACAAGAAAACAGGTTTATGTGCTGAAGCCCGTCGGGACAAACGAGAATCAGATCGACCTCGGGAGGTAACGCAGTCAACGTCTGACTTCAGACTTGAATCAGGGAGAGACCTCCGCTTTGTTTTGGAGCACTTCTTACATCCTGTTGGACAGGTAAACTAACATTACTGCATGTGAAACATATTGTGAATTTGTCTTTTAGTTGGCTCAACTTAGATAATGTTGCTCATCCTGTGTACCGGTAATATGTCAAAGTGTTGATTTAGCCTGAAGACGTGATGGAGAAATGATCTGATTCTGAGAACGTTTGTCAAGGAAATCGTATATTTCCTGGTGCAGAATTGAAGAAAAACTGGATTAAAACAAACGGTTGTCTTCTGGTATTTATTAAAGGAGAAACAACAGAGAAGCACAAACATCAGCTGGCTCAGAGCAGTATCAGACATATGGCCCCGAGCAAACCCTCACCTTGAAAACTCCACGTAGAGGCGGAACAATTTCATACACACATTAATCCTGACATGTCCTAGTGGACGTTGTAATGCCAGAGAAGGCAAGTACACGATAGTAGATAAATAATTATCAGCAGGTCCACAGCTTCTCCACCTTCTGTAACTAACGTGAGCCACATAACAATCAGTTGTAAAGTGTGGCAACAAAATAATTTGTAATATTTTTGTTCTCATCCAATACATTTAGCTGCGCTCACATAGCTGAGCTAAAGATACCTTACAGTTATTGAAAAGCCGCAGGGAGCTAACGTTGATGTGTGACGTCGGCTAAATGCAGTCATATAACGAGCAGGCTGAGAAAATACATACAAGCACATCCCTGGTTGCAATCTAAAAACCACACAGCTAGGGGCCGCTGAAAACTACAGAACACCTCTCTAAGATGGTCAATATTACAAAGGTAAACATATATTCTGACACCATTTTGACGTCTTGTAAATCTACAGAAAGATTCCTGCTGTAAAACAGGGACCGACATGATGATGTGAGGATGTCAGACAGTCTGGCCTCGGCCGTCTGGACGTCACAGCTGCTCATCAGAGTCTGGAGGCTGGAACAGAAAGCAGAGTTCAAACAGTCCAGATGAGATGTCACTCTGAGGAGGCTCAGCAGGAGTGGAGCTATGATTCAGAGTTTGTCCTGAGGGGGGCGCCACAGGATAGATGAAGGGGCTCACGCTCTGAGCTAACTGGCTCAGGGGATTTCTCTGTCTTAAATAATTCAATATACTTTATTTCTGTAGCAGGATTCATGCTTGGATTGTTATATTTTCATATTCTTGCAGCTTTTTAAATGTGTTTTGGTCACGTTAATATCAGAGTGCATGGATTGTAACTAGTGCTGTAGTACTCAAGACTGGTCTTAAGGCCCCTTTTTGATGGTCTTGGTCTCGTGTCAGACTCGACCGCATTTGTCTTTTCTCGGTTTCGGACATTGAGGACTCGGGATTTTATTTTAAGACCAGTAAAGACCATAACTTTGGGAATATCAATAAATTGCTTTTGCATCGTCAGATTTATTTAACATCCAAACTTTGATTGGATGGAAAACATTTTGCTTCGTTTTGCAACCGATAACCCTAATTAAAAATGTGGTGTTTCCGTTAACGACTGCCCCCCCTCCCTGCGATGGTGTTGCTTACGTTGATTTTGTTTTAATGGGAATGTGGATCTTTCAGATCAATCTGAAAAGTACCTCTGATCTCGTTCCACATTTTATTGTGTGTCATGTAATGTGGGGAACTGGTCTTGGTCTTGTCTCGGTCTCGATAAACTCTGGTCTTGGTCTTGACTTAGTCTCAGTTTGGGCGGTCTTGACTACAACAGTACTTGTAACTCCTGCTGTGTCTTGTGGACCAATCAGCAGTTCATCAGCTGTTTTAATAACTCACCGTCACGTCTTTCAGCTCTCTGCTGCTGCTTCCTGCAAACACTTCCTGTAAAGATGTAAAAAATGAAGTCACTGACTAAAATCTAAAATATGACTTTAATCCAAAATGTAATAACTTTTAACTTAACAAGAAGAAACACAGTAGGAAAGAAAATGTAAAATTTCGATTTCCTGTCGGTCGGCGCGAAGCAACGAAGGAATTTGCGTGAGTTGAATATTTTCAACTCAAGCCGGTCTGGATTCAGATGCTGTTTACCCGCGGGAGCAGCTCATAGTTAACTGCTTTTATTAAATTAGATATTTACTTTAGTTTTTGGGATTTCAAGGTTGATTTATCTTCACTGGAGCTTCTCAGCAGCTTCTGTGCACATCTGGTTCCACTGTTGTTGTTAGCGTCGTTAGCTCAGTCGGACTACGACTTCATATTTACATAAAAAACGGATAAAACTGGACATTACGTGGAGAAAAGCGAGGAGGTTGAACTTCAGAAAATATGTAACTGTAACTTTGTTCCAGCTGTCGTACTTTACTGTGAACAGGTTAGCGTAGCATAGCCCTGATCGATCCAAACTCCATTCAGAAAACAAACATGTTAGAAGCTGCTGTCCTGCTGACAGACCTGACAAAGCTTCATGTTGTCGTTATTTCAGCATCAGTTTGATCCGTTTATTGCTGTTTAATCACAGCAAAATGTTTACTTTGGGTTCTGCTGGAGTAATGGCGAGTTGTTTAAAATCGCCTTCTCACTTTGTGTGTGAACACTTGCAGCGAATGTACTCACGCGAGGAAAGCGCCGCAAGGAGAAAATTCGCGGTTGGTCTGAAAGCACCATTAGAACCAAACCAGCATCTAATGTGACCCAACGGACATTTGTATGCAGCTAATTAGCTATGTAAGCTGCAAACTGATGTTAGCAGTGCACTTTAGCCCTCATCACTTCTCCTCTTCGGAGACCAGGCGGTTCCTTCCCTCATGTCATAAGTGTTGCATAGTTTGCCCACCAGAGGGCGCGCTGCAGCTCCTGTGTTCGTAACACCGCACAACGCTAATGCCGTGTTACTCAGTGGAGGAGGCAAACATCAAAGAGCGATTAAACTGTAGTGTCTCTAGCTACAGTCGGCGTGTCACTAATGATTAAACGTGAGCTGAACAAGCATCTAAGACACAGATGCAGGTCCTCGTTGTAGACAGTCATGTCATATCAGATTAATTCAAGGGCAGCGTTTCCTCTGCGTCACTGTATCATAAAGCCAGAAGGTGGTTAGGAAATCGTTTCTGTAGCTGTGACGCTGATAAACTAGATGTAGAAAGTAGTCATCGTGGCAGATTATATGTAAGGTAAGAACTACTGCATGACAAAAAAATATTTATATATAACTACTGGCCTATGTAGAGAGAGAGCCCTGTTTATTATTATTATTATTATTATTATTATTATAGCAAAGACACGAGAGATGATATACGGTATTATTATTATTTTTAGTAGCAGTACTATATTGGTATTTTTATATTTATTTTATATATATTTATTTCTGTTTCACTGGCCCCCAAAAACACTATTTAATGTTCATTAGTAGTAGTACTCAAATCAGATATTATAAAAATGTTTTCTGTAGTTTTTTACATTTATTTCATATTTATCAAAATTTTAATATATTTTGTTGTACTTTTGTTTGTTGTTTTATTTTTAAACTGCATTATGTCGTGGTATCTTGGTGAGGTCTCAACATAACAAATATTTGGGATAATCTTTGTTTATGTTATGCATTTCTTAAAATAAGGGGAAAAAGAATATTGGCTGATATATCGGCTTTCGGATTTTAAAATCCTCAAATATCAAAATCGGCATCGGACTTAAAAATCTCATATCCGTCGGGCTCTACTAAGTAGAAACAGAATTGACGTTAGACTTTGGCAGCATCATGAAACCAAAAATTATGAAATACAGATTTCTCCCATCTAGAAACGTTGTGCTGAATACAGGCAGCAGCAGAAACCAGACTGACGTGGACTTGGTTCTTGTAGGTGAACGTTACCTTCTGATGATGATGGATGCCGCTATGACGATGAGCACAGAGTGCAGAGTGAAGAAAACCAGACGAATAATCAGCAGAGGGTCAACTGATCCACTGTTGGATCCTGTGAATCAGATCAGACAGACAGGAAGCTGTAGGACATTAAACATTAAAACAAAGTCTTTATAACAATAGACAATAGACTCGTGTCAACAGCAGCTGAGGCTTATGGGTATTGTAGTTTTTATACCTGTCCACCAAACTGACCTGACGTCTTAAACTAGATTTAAATAACTCCAACTGTAACATAAATCTGTACGATGGTTACATTATCCAGGAAAGTCCTCTGAGTATAAATAAGTATCTACCACAGAGAAAACTGAGCAAACAAACCTTCTTCCTCCACCTGCAGGCTGTACGGCAGGGAGAGGCTGCTGACGCTGGCCTTCAAACCACAGGTGTACGTCCCAGAATCCCTTGCAGTCAGAGGGATGATGTGGAGGGCGGGGCCAGGCTCTGAGAGGGCGTGGCCATCTCTGAACCAGGTGACCTCCAGTTGGTGGAAGGTACAGAGTGCAGTGCAGTACAGAGTGACGGTTTCACCTCTTCTCAGCTCTCCGTCTCCTCTGGAGCTCTTTATCTGCATCTGAACATCTGAACGAGTTTAAAATACATTTTCATTATAAAAGTTCTTTTCGTTTTGATCAAAGTGATGTTTAAGACTTGGCAGAGCTTGAAATCACCATTTAAAGTCACTCACTGAGTTTTTGTAGTGCTGAAACGAATACTTTTGGTCCCCGTGGATACTTTTTATTATTGTTAGTATCAGTATATGAGTATTAAGAGCATGAAACATGAGAGGACCCTGTTGAAACAAAAATTTACGTCATGTTTTCATATGCATAAGCGTCACAAATGGGCTCGCTAGCGCCCCCTGAAGAACAGTCTCCGGACCGTATGTCTCTGTAGTAACTCCCAGGAGACTTCTGTGTGCACATGGAGTAGACTATAGTTACAATTCTGCATTACAACGAACGACTGTTTTCTACTCCCCTGGTAACAACGTCTATGTCACAGCAGCACCTAGTGGTCTAGCTGACTAACATTCAGTTCTGTCCCACAACAGTCTCCAAAATAAGGAGGGATTATTGGGCCAGAAGTAAAACTAAAAGTCTAAAACTATAAGTCGAATTCAAAAACTAAATTTGAATTATGAAAATGAATTTGATATTTAGGATTGGGCATTTATTCATTTAGCCATTTAGGATTTGGGAATTTAGGATTGAGGATTTGGCGATTGAATCATGTATGCAAATGAGGAGGTGTGACCCAAAGGCTGCAGGGATGGTTTGGAACAGCTGAGGCGCAGAGGCACTTTATGGACTGCAGGGGGAGCTCTGACTGCCAGCACACTGCCATGAAAGCAAGCAGAGGAAGTGAGCAGGGCTGGAGGGAGGACTATCATTTATAATACCATAACTAAAAGTGTACAGTATTTCTGTCCATGTGGCCTTCACACACAAAGTGAACAGTGAAAGGAATGTTATCCATCTGACGAGAAAGCAGCTAATCAGAAACAGAGGACACTACCAGCATCACTGCCGATGTCATTTGACCAGGGAGTGAATGGTGATTAATGCGATTGTCATCAGTGTTTTCCTAGTGTTTGTTTTTGTTCTTTCACTTCACTGTGTTCCCATCTGTCCTTGTGTTTGTTATTGCCCCATGCTCAGTCTCCTGGCTCCTGCTCAGCTGCCCTTTTAGGGCCTAAAGTCTACACTAGAGGTGTTTGAGGTTAACACAAGCTCCACTGTTTTTCCCCACTGACTTGTCCTCCCCCCCTGCAGACAAAGATGTTTCACCTGGACATGAAGGACCACTTGGTGTCACAGCTTTGGATCAGCCATCTGCAGCAGAGTCCCGGTCCACTGGCTCACACCACAAGTTGGAAATTACAGCTACAGCTGATTCAGTAAGCTCTGGATCCACTCAGGACTTTTTCTCTCACATAACTTACTCTTCATTGAAGGCTTGTATTTTATCTTGCAGAGTTTCTATGTGATCTATATGATCTATCTATATGATATATATGATCATGTTTTATTTTTCGCATTAAATAGCACAGAGGTGCAGTCTGACGGGAGAAGCTGCTTGTCTTGTATTTTCACCATATATAATTGCTGCTTTTGCACCTGAATTTCCTTTAGTGCAGTCTGATCTTAACTAGTATCCATTTATTCATTTATCTGACGCTTTTATCCAAAGCGACTTACAATTGCTATACATGTCAGAGGTCACATGCAGCAAGGAGGGGTTAAGTGTCTTGCTCACACAATGGTGGATGGGTCACAGTGGGAGATTGAACCTGGCACCAAAGGCAGGCATCTTATCCATTGCGCCATCACCCTGATACATTTGAATACAACATGGCCTATACAGTTATTACTTTACAAATATACAAACACATATACACCCAGGAAGTATTTGTCCAGTTTAATTTGTGTCAGGGAGAACGTAAACAGCAGTAAGATCATAATGATAAAATGCTTTTCTCCAACAGGATCTCAGTCTTTTTTTTTTACTGCAAAATGTTTTTGATCATCCAGTACTTGATGTCACTGATACAGTTGTCAAGGTCATCAGTAGGGCTGAGGATATCGTGAAAGTGAAATACACAACTGAGCCTTGTGGAACCTCAAAGAAAATGTCATAATTGCCAGTTTAAAAGTTGTCTAGAGACACAGAGAATGTGCTGGCAGTTAGATAGGAAGTGAGCCCCTTTAAGACACGGCCACATTGCCCAAATTAATTTTCTAGTTTACTTACTGATTAAAATGCTGTGGTTGACAGTGTCTAAGGCTGCAGTCCGTTCTAGAAACACTTGGATAGAAGGTTTGTTTGCAGCATTGTTGATCTTTCTCTCACGGACTACTTCAAAGCTGTTTCAGTGCTGCAGATTATATAGATTGTGGAGGGACAGGAAATTATGCAGTTGTTTGTAGACATCCTTTTCAAATATTTAACTAGGAAAAGGGATATTGGAGATTGGTCTGTAGTTGCTTATCACAGATGAGTCTAAGGGGTTCTTTGGGATCATAGAGGTAGTAGGTGAAAAATGATGCATTGTGCCCACAGTGTTGTGATGGTGTAGGGGCATAACATGAACGAAAGATGACTAGGGTTGGAGATCTGAAGGCATCTGAAGAAGAAAACACTAGGAAGCAAAGGAGAGATGATGAGGCAGGAGCTCTGAGTTGATTGAGCCTGAGATGTGAAACTGAGTTTTCAGTTCTTAAACAGCTGATCAAAAGTGGTTCAATCAACCCTGAGTGTGTTCAGAGTTAGTAAGTGGGGAATGAAAAGAAAACTACAACTCACCTTGGTAATGAGTAAATAAAGAGTGAAGTCTCCATTTCAATCCAGTGGCGCTAGAAATATGAATTCATGCTAACATGGACCATTTCATTTATCTTAAAAATACTGTAGTGGAGGAAGGACTAATGATTCAACACTATTACATTTGATTCGGTGAAGCACATCCATTGTTTAATAAAGTGCTGGGATCCTTCTGTATGTTAAATGGGACTTATTTAGCTGATGGGGACAAAATGCAGGTGGCAATAACTGAAGATGAACTTATGAATCAAACAGATAAGACAGTTTACTCAAATACCTGTGAATGTAAAGTCACAGTCCAACCCATTAATAAAGACTGTGGTGATTTGCAGTTGAAACGTCTAGGTTCAAATTGACTCTATTTTACATGCATCTGTAGATGTTCAAAGACTTTGGAACTCCATTTAGTCCAAACCCAACGTTAACCATGGTGCATCCAATTTTAGTCACCGTTTTTGTTAAAATCTAACTAGCAGTAATTAAGCCTCTAGTGTCGAGTTTATGCCCTAACTTAGGAGAGAAGTATTTGTTGCACATCTGAATAAAAACTCAGAGTGGCTTTGACTGTATTTACTAAAATCTGCAACATACATAAACAGATTGAAACATTGTTATCAGCATGGTCAGTTCAGACTCACCTGAAGTTACAGAAATGCACTGCTATGTTGAGGCTTCTCACATAACTCACTATATAACCGTAAACCAATAAAGGAAAACGTTTGGCACAACTCCTACATTATAAGTTCTCCGGCGCGGAGCGTTTTTATATTCGACAACTTATATTATTATGTCTGTGGAAAATCTGTGGAAAGTATTTTTGTAACTGTCGTGATATGTGTGTGAAGCGCCAGTCCTCTGCACAATATCTGTCGTTGTTGTTTACATGTTAACTGTAGTTAAACGATGTAACAGTAGTCCGTGTGTATTTATTGATATAAAAATGTGTTTTGGACTAAATATTTTACTGGATTGGATCGTCTGGACCTTTGCCAACAAAACAAGGCCAGTTTTGTCTGAATGTAATTCATCGATAGGCTACGTCGTCTCTAGTAAGTGGAGTCTATTTTGATTGTTAGCAGCGCTTGAAGTGGGGCTGTACGCCCGGTACGCAGTACCAGCACCTTGACATTTTACTCTTTGGCGCACCGGGACTTCTCCCCAGCGGCCGGTCCTCTCCTCTGCCCTCCCCATATCAGGTACTCTGGGCGCTACGTGGCGCTCACTTGTTCCTGTTCTCGCCTGCCTTATCTCTGTCGGCGGAGAGAGACGAGGAAGAACAGAATCTGTCTTTCATGCGGTCGTGTGCATAAAGTTGCCCATCAACGTAACTTTTCGTGAACCGACTCATCACAGCCTGGAGGCGACGGGACACTAAAAAAAAAATTTGATGCACTACAGCGTCAATGCATGAATGATTATTGACGAGTAGTACTTAGCATTAACTAACGTTAATTACAAACTGATCACCATGTAGATAATTTTTCTTACACAAATTTAATGGATGGAAACAACCCACACAAAGGAAACTGCTGTCCAACTGGACCTCATATTATAGTAGTGGTAAGATACATAGGCTATCTGAAATTATAATGAATACACTAACATTAGCCCTAATACCGGCTGATAAACAAGGTAACATGTAAATGGGGAGTACCAGCAGGGCAGGGCAATAAAACAATGATACTTATCCCAATATAATTATCCGCAATAACAATATAACAGATTTTCAATAAATGTTTAATTTAATTCATTTGAATCAAAGACAAATCAGCACAAATTTTTCTATTTAGATACTCCTTTTGTTGAGGAAAAGGGAATCAGATTGTACCTAATGTTACTCATGCATAGTTGTTGAAAAAAGATTTTGTCATTTGAATGTTCTCTGCTTAGATTTGTAGATTTGTGTCCACTGTTTGTCATTAAGTGGCACAATTAACTGTCTGGTTTCCCCAACTTTCACTCAGGAGCAAAAATCTGCCATTAAACTTGAAAGAAACAATGATTTACCATTTGTTGTTATTATAATTATTGATATCCAATGATAAGATATTTCTGGCCATATCATCCAGTCCTTTTTCCACTTGAAGCATTGATTATAGGTGGCGGCAGTCCATAAAGTGCCTCTGCGCCTCAGCCGTTCCAAACCCTCCCTGCAGCCTTTGGGTCACGCCTCCTCATTTGCATACATGATTCAATCGCCAAATCCCCATTTCCCAAATCCCCAATCCTAAATACCAAATTCATTTTCAACTTTGACTTTTAGTTTCTGATTTCGACTTTTAGTTTTAGTTCTGACCCAATAATTCCTCCATACCGAAATGCAATATTATGTAGCTGCAGTACGGGAGGCTGCAGTTTCAAGACCCCTGCAATCCTAGGACCATAGTTCTTTTGGCCCCAAACCATCACTGACTGTGGAAACTTTACACTGGACTTCAAGCAACGTGGATTCTGTGCCTCTCCTCTCTTCCTCCAGACTCTGGGACCTTGACTTCCAAAGGAAATGCAAAATTTACTTTCATCAGAGAACATAACTTTGGACCACTCAGCAGCAGTCCAGTCCTTTTTGTCTTTAGCCCAGGCGAGACGCTTCTGACGCTGTGTCTTGTGTAATGCGACAGCTGAAACCCATGTCTTGCATACGTCTGTGCGTGGTGGTTCTTGAAGCACTGACTCCTTTGTTTCACAATCCTCTCCAGGTTCTCCGTATTTCTTGTACACTTTTTTCTACCACATCTTTTCCTTCCCTTCGCCTCTCTATTAATGTGCTTGGACACAGAGCTCTGTGAACAGCCAGCCTCTTTACAATGACCTTTTGTGTCTTGCCCTCCTTGTGCAAGGTGTCAATGGTCGTCTTTTGGACAGCTGTCAAGTCAGCGGTCTTCCCCATGATTGTGTAGCCTACAGAACTAGACTGAGAGACCATTTAAAGGCCTTTGCAGGTGTTTTGAGTTAATTAGCTGATTAGAGTGTGGCACCAGGTGTCTTCAATATTGAACCTTTTCACAGTATTCAAATTTTGAAAGATATCAGTCTGTGTAGAATGAATGTATAAATTATACAAGTTTAACTTTTTGAATGGAATTACTGAAATAAGTCAACTTTTTGATGATATTCTAATTATATGACCAGCACCTGGACACGCTCGATGCTTGATTAGAGTCCCTGAACACATCTACATTGGGGACACAGGAAGTGATGATCAACTCCTTCTAGATTAGTCCAAAATGCAGCTTTTAGCTGTGACTGTTTGTAACTGTGTGAATATGAACAGGCTGTTTCTGACTCAGCGCTACATAAAGGTTGAACAGAATATAAATGATTATTAATATTCGCTGCTGATGTTTATCATGTGATGCTCTTACCAGAGACTGTGACTCTCACTCCTGGTTGTCCAGTAAAATGTCCTCTGCTGTCATTAGCCTCCATTCTGAAGCGAAGAGTTGCCTCGTCTTTCTTCTGTACATCTGTGATCTGTAAAGTGCAGTTTCCCTTCTTGTCTCCCAGGTATTTGTAACGAGGGTTGTTGTTGTTTCCTGAACTGCTGTCAAACACAGACGGGGTAGAGCCCTGACAAATCAGATTGTTCTGGCACCAGACGACTCTGAAGATCTCTGTAGAAACTACTCTTCCATCCTGACCGACAAACCTCAGAGGTGTGAAGGTGCAGAGGAGGGTGACGGTCGATCCTGTCACAGCACAAACAGGAGCTGGATAGTTCACACTCTGACCCACAGCACCTGAAACAAAACAGCGCAGTGATGGCGGCTGAGTTCAGGAAGAAAAGACGTTTAGAAAATGGAGAATGACGGCAGTGAACTTGACCTCGACAACTGAAACAGAAAACAAATATTACGGTTTCAGTGCTGCAATCTTCCACGTCTTACCAGTCAGCACTAACAGGAAGCTCCAGAGAACCTTTTTGTCCCAAACTGCCATCCTTAGGTTTTTAATTGATTAAACTTTCTTCTTGTTCAAATGATCAAACTGCAGCAGAGCTGATAAAGACACCGACTGACTGTGAAACTCAGAGGCTGCTGGAAATATATATTATCTCACTTCCTGTTTTATCTTCTAAGGAAGAAAATACCAAATATAATAAGTGAGAACATTTCCTGGTTTATTTTGGTCAGAAAGAGTCTGAGGTGTCAAGGCCGTATAAATCTTTGTGACGTCTGAAGAGTGATTGTGAAGCTCTGTTTCATCAGTCACACAGCTGGTTTTATTAATCAATGTTTATTTAGTGAATTCACTTGGTGTGTGTGTGTGTGTTCATCTTCTCCACTCTCGTTTTAAAAACTTTAGTGAAAGAAGCTGAACCAGAATACAAACCTTCCTGTGATGGAGGAAATATTTGTCCTTTTACCACAGATGTTCTGTCAGTGTGGAAAACCCTTTTTCACCTGGTGCTCAGGTGGGACCGCTTCACTGTGCTGGAATAAAAATAACAGACGTCACGCTGGACGCTAACCCTCCCGTCATCTGTGTTTCAGAGATCCTCTCGTCCAATCAGAGGGCGTCACGGCTCGCTGGCCCCCTCCTGAGTCGTGGTCGAGGGCTCCTGGTTCCGCCGAGATGGACAGACGAGGACGGAGAAGAGGAGGAGGAGGAGGAGGAGGGATGAAGGCGAGTTCTGTCGGTCGTCCTCACGGTGACTCAGCAGGTCTGCAGGTTTATAAAGAGGCGGCGGCGCTCAGTCCGTCACCACAGAGAGAGAATGGCCTGGCTGCTCCACATCGCCTGCTTCCTGGTCTGCTGCCCGGAGCTGCTGCAGGGAAAAGCTTCAGGTAAACAAGTCTGACATGATTCTGTTTCTAGAACAAATCTCAGACTCAAACCAGCAACTTGTCTCTCAGCACTGTGGCTCCTCCTGAAGACGTAAACCTTAAAAATCTCCTCACAAATATACAGTTTCATGTTTAAAAAGCTCAGTAATGTCCTCAAACAGCTGCTCGCTGTAGTTTCTGTCAGACAAACAGGAGGAAATTTGTTTTGTATTTCTTTGAGACTATTTTCAGCGGCGCATGAATCCACGTGTTGCTCTAAAGAGTATGTGGCGCAGCAGGACTGTGAATGTGGGCCTGACCAAAATACCAGAAAAAGAATAAGTTGACTGGAAACAGATTCTTTATTTAGAAGATTTTCTTTTTAGTAGCTATAGGTCTCATGTCTCATGTTTTAATACCTTTACTGGCATCTGACGTGACCGTCGTCTCTCCTGATTGGCTGCTGATCACGCTGGGTGGCAGGAGAGGTTGGCGTTCAGCACCGGAGCGCAGAGTATTGTGAGGAAACGGCGTGTTTAAATTTAACACACATAAATTTAAATTTATTTAAAAACTTTTCTTTTACAGGACAAAATAAAAACATCATTGACTCAGTTTGTGAACTAAAACTAAAATCAGCAGCTGCTCAACTGATGATTTCATCTTCAGTGTTTAGGGGGACCAGGGCTCTCATTTATAAAACTGTGCGTAGAAACCTCACTGAAAGTATCCGTGCGCCCAAAAGACAAAAATGGCTCAGTGAAGCTCGTTAATATTAATGCGTCCTGACTGCAGGAAGAAAAGGAGGCAGAGTCTGAATCTAACTCAGTGAATCTAACTCGTTCCTTTTGGTGAAGCTGAAGCTGTTTGGTGGGTAAAAAACGCACTTTCACACAACGCTTGCCCCAGTCAGAGGAAAGGGCCCCCGCTGGCTGGAGGGGGCCACACAGACGGGACGACCCAGGTACTGATCTGGATCCCATTCCACTTGTGTTTGAACATTTATTTTTTTTACACAAACAGTCGGCTCGCTGAACGAGGCTGCTGACGAGTTAAAGAAATGACATAAAATAGTGTTTTATTTTCCGTAACATGTTTTTACAGGCAGCGCATCTCATCCACACGCCGGCCTCAGCGTTTGGCTCCATAAGGCGACGAACATGTGAAAACAATACATGAAACTCTGCTCTCGTATTTGCTCGACTGACTCACTGAAAACAGCATCAGTTTAAGTAAAATCTGTCCTCCTGTTCACCTTATTTATGAGAATAAATTGCTGCATGCAGGTATTAATTAATCTGATTCCTGCATGGTTCAGAGTTTACTGACAGGACGCACATTGGATCACAACCTTTGCTTGGGAAGTGACGCCCGCACGTTTCCAGCCCTGTTTTGTACGTACATAAATGAGACCCCTGGTCTGGCTGCTGATGTGCCTGTTTCCTGATGATGAAGATGATGTTGTTGTTGTTGTCGTCCAGAGTACCAGCTGGAGTCGGAGACCCTGAGCCGATGTGAGTCGCTAAGGGGCGTGGCTGTTGCAAAGCAACAGGGTGACGTTCCTCACTGCACGGAGGATGGCAGTTCAGGTTTGTATCTTTCTCTTTCTACATCGATGTTAAAGAACGCCGTTCAGGAAATAATTAGAAATAAATTTAGCAGAAAGTTTGAGACGTTAGAAACATAATTGTTCCATCTACCACACAGGTTTACATAAGCCGACCTCATGTTATCCTTTTTCCTGAGGTATTAATCAAACTGATTTCCAAAGAGGGTTAAAATGGACAAACTGAATCTTCGTCCATCTTTTGACATTTTTAGGTGGCAGAAGATGTTTATCAGCATATTAAAGCAAATCACGTCCCATCATCATGTTTCTTTTCAAGTTTGACAACAAAATGTTTGATTCAATATCAATAAATAAAGTGTGTGTGTCTGTGTGTGTGCGCAGACCTGTGCAGTGCAGTGGGCGGGGTCAGGAGTGTTGGTGCGTGGATGCTGAAGGTCAGGAGGTCGTCGGGACTCGAACCAGCGGCTCTGCTCCTCCTCAATGTGAGAAACACGACAGCACACGTTTAACGATCACAGCTGGTTCTGTGAGATTAACTGGAAATAAAATTATAGATTTTATTCTATCCTAAAAAAAACAACTAAAGCAGACAAAGTGAAAGTATTTTTTCCAGTTTAAATGTATTTATAATACTTACCATTAACCAGTTATACAGTTATATATATATATATACACACACACACTATAGTGAGTGTGCAGCTTGTATAACAGTGTAAATCTGCTGTCCCCTCAAAATAACACATCACACAGCCGTTAATGTCTAAACCGCTGGCAACAAAAGTGAGGTCAAAATGTGAAAATGTCCACATTGAGCCCAAAGGGTTTTATTATATTTTGTGGGGCCACCATTATTTCCCAGCGCTGCCTTAACGCTCTTAAGGCCTGGAGTTCAGCAGAGCTTCACAGGTTGCCACTGGAGTCATACTCCACTCCTCCATGATGACATCACGGCGCTGGTGGATGTTAGAGACCTTCCGTTTGAGGAGCCCCACAGATGCTCAGTAGGGTTCAGGTCTGGAGACGTGCTCGGCCCGTCCTGTGTCCATGGCTGTGTGATGTGTTATTTTGAGGGGACAGCAAATTTACGCTGTTCTACAAGCTGCACACTCACTACTTTACACTGGAGCAAAGGGTCAGCCGCTGTTCCATATATGGTCATTTGCTCTGCACAGCAAGCTCCGTCTGCCTGTTCCGCCCAGCAACAACAGCAGCCTGGTAATATGCTTCAGCTCTTGGCCAATCAGAAGACAGTGGGCTTTGTGAGAGGGGGTCTTAAAGAGACAGGAGCATCTACAGCTCGTTTCAGACAGAGGCTGAAATGAAGGCCTACATGAAGAATCAGCATAAGAAAAAAAAAATTTAATCATGCAAAGCTGCCATACAGGCGTCACAGAACTACAATATAGGACTGGAAAAGCAGTTTAATAGGTCTGCTTTAACATTTACGTCATTATAATATTTAAAACTTAAACTCACTTCTATTTCATCTCGCTCTGTCTGACTGATTCTTGGATTGGAAATCTGAAATCTGGTTTTATTAATGCTTCTGCAGCTGACTGATGGAGAGGGTTTTTCATGGTCAACAGATAGAGGAGCTAAGAGTTCCTTCTTGGTTTGGACTGGTTTAATCCGGGTTTGTGGTTGCGGTTGCGACCATAAGGTCAGTGA